>NC_056739.1:373037987-373045487 GCF_019279795.1 Protopterus annectens | reverse complement strand
ACTTTACTTGTTGTCAAAACTTTAGAACATTAATCATAACTGATTTATGGTATGACCTTAACAAATATTACAAAATTCACAAGGAAACAAAATTATTTAATGAGGAACACCAGTATAATCACACATGTTCACAATTCTTCATCTTCATGTATTCATACATATAACCACGCGGTTCCCTATCAGAAGCCTGAAACACTATAAGCTTGAAAATCAAAATCCTGAAACCAAAAGCCTGAAAATTCAAAATCCCGAAAACCCAAAATCCTGAAAACACAAATAATGCTAATATGTCACTATAAAGACACTAATATCTACCGACTGACCCTGACCCTAACCCTAACCCTAAGGTCCGTCACTATCGCACACTCACCTGACCCACGCCCTAACCCTAACTCACTTAAACCACCCCTAACCCCAATATTTGTCACTATTGCATACATGCCTAACCTGCACCCTAACCCTAACTCACTTAAACCGCCCCTAACCCTAACATAAAACCAACCGCACACTTACCTGAACCCAACACATGACCTAACACCACAGGGCTAACAATAGCAAAGCCACAATGACGCCAGTATGTCCATTTTGTGTTTTCAGGATTTTGAGTTTCAGGATTTTGGGTTTTCGGGATTTTGAATTTTCAGGCTTTTGGTTTCAGGATTTTGATTTTCAAGCTTATAGTGTTTCAGGCTTCTGATAGGGAACCAACCACACAGCTTGCTACATTATCAAAAGTGTAGTCATTTCATATCTCTTTAATGATTAATGTCTCATTAGTTTGTTACATGCTTGCACAGTATCAACATTTCTGTTAAAAAAAGTTTTTTTTGCTGATCATACACTCATCTGTGAATAGACACACTGTACACCATTACCATATTGCAAGAAATCATGAACTATGTAAAGTGTATGACTGTATGACACTTAAACATCTACTTAGTCTGAATCTTCCCAATGAATTTCACAATTACTATGATTATAAGAGGAAGGGCAGCTTCATCATCATTTAATTTAAACAATCAAATGCATAAAAATTGTTTTTAGAGAATCTAGACCTCTGTAATTATTTCTTATGCTTAATAATATATATGTGCACTTGTCTTACAACAGATGCTTTCTATTTTTGGTGATACTGACAATCCTGCTGAAATTTGTGAGCAGCTCTAAATAACCGGTTGCTGTTCCTTAGCTACTGTATTCATGATTGCTCTAATGTCTGCAATCCATCTACCACTTAAGTAACACTCTACACTGCCAAGCTTCAAATTATTCTGTGCCCTAGGAAGATAGGTCTACTAATCCCCAAAAAATGTAATCAAATATAACTGGAAAACATGTTGTTAATGATGTATGTGTTTGTATTTTCCTTTTCTTACCTATGAGGTATATCTTTTCAACATATGTTGTGACGTGTACATTGTCATTGTCAAACAATCCCCTCATCAGTACAGGTGAGCAGCTGTTCTTGAAAGGAAAGGAAGGCAAATAAGCATTCAGCAGTGCTACTGAATAGCTACATCAGTTCTGTAGCTCATTTGAAGACCTAATCTTTGTATTTTTCTCTATAGATTGTTACAGAAAAGAAAATAACCTTTTATCAGTTCACCAGGTAATTTATTGATTCAACTGAAATAGCAGCATGTTCAAAATTGCACATATTATACAAGAGCTATGGCTGTAATTCCCATGCTTCAATTAATGTGTTGCCACATGATATTTTATGTTTGTAATGATTTAGTTTGAAGAAGGACAAATACCTCACATTGGGTATAGGTTTCATTGTTGTGCTAATCACAGAGTGCACTGTGTGTAATGGCTTACAGAGATGACTTTTGGTCAAGTAAGTCCCATCAGCAAGAAATCCAAAAAGTGCAGAAGGAGGGAAGATGAAAATAATCCAAATACGTGTTTATTAAAATAGTTCCAACACCACGCCAGAAATACAAGATTTAGTCATAAAACATAAACAGATGCATCTGATGAAGTATATTTAACAAGACGAAAATGCTCTGTGGATTATATAAGGCGTTTATGTTTTATGACTAAATCTTGTATTTCTGGCGTGGTGTTGGAACTATTTTAATAAACACGTATTTGGATTATTTTCATCTTTCCTCCTTCTGCACTTTTTGGATTTCTTGGCTGTTTTTGTGCAGTGGCTACAGTTCATTCCTGGTTACTAAGTCCCATCAGCAACTCACACTGTACTTTCATGCAATTTCTTTAGATTTTCAGTAGAGGATATTATTGACATAGCTATCCCTGAGGTACTGTCAAAGAAATTCTTGTACTTCCATACAGAGCCATCAATACTTCATAATTCAGAGTTAACCTCATGGATATGTGATGGATTTTTACATAAACTGATAGTTGTACCATGTCTTATACGTAAAACGATTTGAGCCATTCTATATCTAGAAGGCAATATATCTGTAAGATTTGCCTTCCAGTCCATCAGATAAAATCAAACATGGTGCATAATCTGACATTTTGGATTGAGTTCTTATTTTACAATGTGTGTCATACTTCACTGGGTTCCTAGCATCAAGTGCATGGAAGTGAGGACTAATTTTTTAAGAATATCTTTACTTGTTGTCTTTTCTGTCACTGCAAGGTCCTAGCATTTGCCAGTAAATTTATATTGACACACCCTGTACCTTTTATGATTTGTTGCCTTTCTAGGCTATACAAATAGCCATAAATATTCAGGATGGATTCTGGATTTGTACACACTGGTATGTATGGCCCAATATACCAGGAGAAACATCTTCCATCCTGCAGAACCCTTGAACAAGTTGATGTCAGGATTATGCATAATAGTTGAGTTATAATTTATTTCAGTATGTTGTTATGCTGAATGCTTAGCATGTAGATTAAGGGAATAGGGCAGATTTAAAAATTGTGATAAATGTTAGGACATCAATTACATCACCTCAGTAACTTATAAATGTATCCAATAACATTGCACATATAAGTTCTTTACTGTAGGAAGCAAAGATGTATCATTAGCTACACACATGTGCTGCAGCATTTACAATCAGCAACCTACAATGGGAACATTGAAAATGCTCATTGCGCATCTTATGTGTTGTTGCTGTGAAGTACCTTTGAGTATTAGTTTAGGTAAGCTAATATCTGTACATGATTTGATATAGTATTCATTGTAACCTGCAAACAATGGTTTTGGAAGTGTGTATGCATTAATGCAGGGCATGGTTTAAACACTGCCTTCAAGCAAATATTTAACATATGACTTTCAAGCAAATATGTTCATCTAATTTTTTTCTGAGTCAATACTCCCCAGGATTCAATAAAGCCTACACAGTCATTTTTCACCATGTGTGCATCCTGGCACGATGCGCAGAAGGCCGTGGAAAGTTTTAGATTCAGTAAGCACTGTATAGAAACACGCACCCCTGTACAAACCAAGTAAGCACTGAGGTATGCTAAATACAGCATAAGCAGCTGAACTGCATGCTAATCAACCAATCCAACACAGTGGCGGTATTCAATAAGCTATAAAGTATTTGTATAGACTTCATGCTGGTTTGTCCTGCGTATTCCAAAACTTTTGGAATACAGCCACGGAAAGGAGTCTACATGGACAGAACCATGTCAACTGCTGCATTTACAAGGTAAATCTTGAACCTGGAGTGTATTGTGTAATAATAGGAATGAGTGGCATATCCTTGTATCACACTATTAGAGCAACATATCCTTGTTTGTGCCATAACATTGAATCACCTATGTCCCCCCCCCAAAACAAACAAGAACAGGAAAATGATACAATTTGCTAACAAACACTCTTTGAAATGCTAAAAGTTATATCAAAGGAACTGTCCCTGAAGCATTTATACATATTTATTACACAGCATTACATTTTCATGTATTGGCAGTCATGCATACCTCTGAAATGGCTTGGCAAACATGCCCACTCTATCAATACACTTCTAACTAATGCATACAGATAAAAGTATAAAAGCTTATCCTTCAGATATTTCTTAATACATTCCAGCAAATGTAGTATTTAGCTGACCAAATGGAAGCATACCTACTGAAGTGCAATACTTCTCTGTACAGACATACCCTGAAGAAATAGCATTGCATGCAGTCTTTCCAACATAAACAAGTATTCCTACCATCAATTTGCCTAGGTACACGGTTGCCTTTCTTTGATGTAGATGCAGGGCTGTTAGTATTGTGAAGATGCAAATGAGTTGTGAATTCATTAGAATTGCTGAATCCCAAAAGGTTGGATCCATGTAGGAGATGTAAACATAGTGCAGGCACTCCCTTGGTGTTTGTTTTTAATGGATTGCAAGTGTGACTGATTAGTGGTTGGGAGCAGGAAAATGCAGCAGCACTTCAGGCTGTCTTACTTCCACTGGGTGTGTCAATTTATATCTACAAAATGTTAGATGAAAGGTTGGGAATGTAAGTAAGCAGCACACAATTCACAGATTGTGTTCCTTAACATCCAACCTCCCCTTCATTTGTTGGCAACTGCATATGATATTATTTCCACTTAACATTCTCACACATCTTAAGGCCAATGATATAGGTTCATAGGTTTATAGGTGTGTACTAGGCCAACAGCCCTGGAGCCTTTACAAGCCTAGCCCATAGAAGGGCCCGTATCATGCCACCATTAGTTCCTGGTGCCTCTATCAAGTAGAGCCACTGGTATGATCCCTGGGGTGAACTTTCTATTTCCCATCCACTCATCATTATTTCTCATGAAAAGGGCCAGTGAGGTGCCTTTGTAAGCTTACTGCATGTCTCAGAGTCCTGCTTAGATAAATGAAGAATGGCCAGTAAGCATACAAATGTAAGACAATGCTGTATATTTGCAAGCAATAATCATGACAGGTTATGTGATCACTAGGTGCATTATCTCCAAAACTAATAGATGTACAAATAACACTTGTATGGTTTAATATTACTGTAGATGCTGTTGCAATTGCTTGTGTGCATATTGAGTTAAGTTCTTTGCTGCAAAGCTGTTTATGTGGCAAAGAGGGATAAGGCACCAATCCTGTGTTCTGAAGGTGCATTGGAGTGAAAGTTCAAATCCAGACCTAAGCAGAAATATCCCATGTGTAAAAACATTTTGTATTGTGTGTCATAGATTGCTTTTACTCATTTCAACTACCTCTCCCTTTTCTTTCATTTTTCTTTCCTTTATTGGCCAGTGTTTGCATGATGCACCCCATACTGCAAACAGGGGAAATGGAGAAAAATGAATGTTTGGTTTGGCTGTGCTTATTTGGTTTGCACAAAGCACAGCAGTCAGCAAGCAGGAAACTGGCCCACCCAGGAAGCAGACAATACCTAAACAGCAGAAAATAGAAACCAGATGCATTCAATTAATACTATTGGGCATCATGCAAACCTGTTAAGTGACTTTGCACTGTAGTTAACAGAGAGACCTTAAGAATGATTTGTAAAATAAGGAATGTCATGTAACTAGTCCTGTGGCAGCAAGTTTTAAGTGTATGCTGATGTCATGTATTATATGTTCACTTGTAATCCTGTATAAATCACACTTGTGCTATGGAACTTGCATAAAGTACTGAGTACTTAGATTGGTAGATGTTCTTCTCTCACTGCTGTCAACTTGGTTTGTATATGTCTAGGCAGCAGTGCAGAAGTTTGTATCCTACAGTTACTTCTCCAACATGGATTGCCTGTACTTTGATACTTGCACATGTCTAAACATCCATTTAATGAGAGCCTCCCAACCTCTTCTTTCCCACATGGCCTGCTGATGTCATCTACTATGAGTTTACTTGCACTCTTGTGTAAATCAGACTTGTGCTGTGGTGCTTGCTTAAAGTACTGGGCTCTGTAGTCTGTGTACGTAGATAGGTAGGGGTTCTGTTTTCACTGCAGTTGACTTGGTGTGTGTGTGTCTGTGTCTATCTAGCAAAGCACAAGTGCGTATCCTACAGTTACTTCTCCAATGACGTGGATTGCCAGTATTTTGATACTTGCTCATGCCTAAACATCCATTTAATGCAGGCCTCCCAACCTCTTGCCTCCCACATGGCCCACACTACTGTATAAGTCAGTATTGTACCTTGGCACTTGTGTAAAATACTGGATTCTGTAGTCTATGTACTTAGATAGGTAGGGATTCTGCTCACACTACAGTCAAGTAAGTGTGTGTGTGTGTGTGTGTGTGTGTGTGTGTGTGTGTGTGTGAGCTCATTCTTGACATTGCAGAGAGCATTTTCACCATCCTGTGGGAGACTGTTATATTCTCCTCAACAGACACTTCCAATGTCATCAGCTATATCACATTTTTGGATATGCAGTACTCCCACCAGGGCAGGGTCAGGTCACCTCATCCTATACAATACAGATTACAGTGACATGGTTTTTACTCTGTCCACATATGTGATGACACGGTTTGTAGGCCATGTGTTATCTTGCTGAGAAAGCCCTTTGGTCTCTCCAGCTGCTACATGTGTCTGGTGAGGTACATATAAAACAGAGCATTATGCTCTATTAGTGTTGTAATGAGGTTTGACTACAGTGCAGTAATACAATCCTAAGATCTCAATATGATGGAATGACTTATGGTGTGCACAACATAGGCTTTCAGAAGCAGTGTGGACACATGGTGGTCAACATTCAGATTGATATTTACATGTGTTCCCAGTGCTTGCATCACAGGGTTTCTGTATGACAGGCTGTTGTCAATGCTGTGATTTACGTGGAACTCTATTTTTTAGACAGACAACATTACAAACACACATTTCTGCATTTATTTGTACAACATGTGCCTTTGTCACCATTCAGTTGTGTGTGTTAGCTCCTCCTGTACTATGTTATCACCATTGGTGGACTCAATGTTTGCACACAGTATACAAGGATCGCAAACTTGGTAAGCCAAATGACATATACTTTAGTCTGAACTGTTGAGAAATACAATTCAAACAGTGAAGGACCAAGCACAGATCCCTGGGATTTGTCACTGGTGACAACTCTACTGGTACAGGTTGACTCACCAACTTTCACATGATGTGTTGTGTCAGTGAGCTAACTGATTATCCATCAACTGACATTAGGTTTAATCCCCAGCTCGGAGGTTTTCTCAATGATATCTGCATGTACAATTGTATCAAAACCCTAGGCCAGATCACAATGGGCAGTATGCACTGTCTTACCTTCATCCAGGCCTATCACATGGAATCAATGGGCTGTGAAAACATCACAGATCATCTATGGCATGACTCAGCACATACCCCTTCCTGAAAAGGTTGAATACACAGTTCAACATACCATCCACATGGCCTATGTTCTCATGCAATGATGTACAATAACATGCATCCACCTTAGGTGGGAGGACAGCACCTGATGCATGCATGCATAGAGATATCCTGATTCTCCTCACTGTGAGGTAGACCAACATATCTTCATTGACCTCTTCTACATGTACACTAGTAATATTCCAGGTGTGTGCAACAGACCTGTGTGAGTTGTTAATGCTAAATC